>NC_057802.1:425599161-425608070 GCF_018294505.1 Triticum aestivum | reverse complement strand
TGTATCGTGGAAAAGCAGTTGGCAGGAGGGACATTTCAGCCCGCGCGCGTTCCCTTCCTCCATTCCGCAGCCACCCGCCGCCTTCGATTCCGGCCATATCCGCTGGCGGAAACACACCGCTGGGCCGCTACAGACCCGGGTCCACCGCGCCTAACCGCCCCCGGGTCGCCGCTCGCCCCGGATCCGCTGGTGAGTCCTTTTCTGCCCCTTAAAGTTAGATTTAGCGAACGATTTCTGTTCATGCGAGCTCCGTTGCGATTTATAGATGAATTTGAGCCCTTGCGAATAATTTTTGCTCGAGGATTCGTCCTCGTCCGACGACTCGGACATAGAGACACTTCTTGAGAACAATGAGAGGGACATGAAACTGGTGTTCTTCTATGACAATATCGGTAGCCGTGTGAAGCCATCTAGAGACCCTGACCGCATACAAGCATTCCTTCAGACATACCGGGAAATTGGAGACTCAAACACCCTCAACACGATCTTACTGAGCACAATTGGCAAAGGCATGGGCAGTAATAAAACCTGCCACTTTTACATTCATTTAATTTAATTCATGTGTGATTTGTATCATTGTTGTATTCGGAATAATTCTTGTATTGAATTATAAGTTTAATTCTTAGATTTGAATAATTATTGTAATTTGGATGATTGTTGTATTGTAATATTCAGATTTTAGTTTATATTAATTTCATATTTCTATGTAATATGACACATAGGTGTCAAATTGAGAAAAAAAAACACGTGTTTTGAGGACTGACGTAGGCTGCGGCTCTGTTTTACCGTTCGGCCTTGCGGGGTTTGTTCGACCGCAGCCCGCAACAACCCTCAAAACACGTTTTCTGCAGCCTTTATACTCACTTTAAAGGTCCACACGATAAGAGGTATACTAGAGATGATCCAAGCTCCCTAAGAATAGAAGCTTATGAGCTAAAAGGTTTTTTATTCGAGGTGGACCCATTTGTAAGTGGGTGGTCAGGTCACAGGTCCTGCATAACAGTATTAAAACCGACATTCTATTAAAGCACTTTTTAAATAAAACATTCAAGATATTTTTGTAAATGTCACAAATTTAGAAAATATTCATGAATTTAAACAATGCTTATAAATTTGGAAATTGTTCACGAATATGAAAAAATATTCATGAATTCTAAAAAAATGTTCATGAGTTATATAATTGTTCATGATTTTTAAAATGGTCATAAATTTTAAATAATTCTCACAGATTTAAAAAATGTTTGAAATTAATATTCATGGATTTTAAAAAATCATAATTTTGAAGAAAACATTTGTGAATTTTAAATATTTTCAAGAGTTTCAGTTATGTACTCAAATTTCAAAAAATATTCATAAATTTAGAACATATTCATGAATGAAAAATATAAAAATTAACAGAAAAACCAAACATGAAACTAGGAATAGAGGATTAGGAGAGTTAAAATGTTTTTTATTCGAAGTGGACCCATTTTTAAGTGTGTGGTCAGGTCATGCGTCCCGCATAACAGTATCAGAACTGACATTCTATTAAAACACTATTTTAATAAAACATTCAGTATTTTTTGTAAATGTCACAAATTTTAGAAATCATTCATGAATTTAGAAGTGCTTCACGAATATGAAAAAAATATTCATGAATTCTAAAAAAATGTTCATGAGTTGTATAATTGTTCATGATTTTTTAAATGGTCATCAGTTTTAAAAAAGTATCACTGATTTTGAAAAACGAATGTAAATTTAAAAAATTCTCATGAATACGAATCTTCATGAATTTTTAAAAATGTTCATAATTTTTAAGAAAATATTTTGAAATTTTAAATATATTCAAGAGTTTAAATTATGTACTCAAATTTTAAAAAATATTCATAAATTTGGAAAATATTTATGAATGAAAAATATATAGAAACAAACAGGAAAATGAAACATGAAAAAATGGTACAGAAAAATAAAAGAAAAATACAGGAAATAAAACATGAAAAAATGATACAGAAAAATAAAAGAAAAAAATGAACGAAACCTTCCTAGAGTCGGAAGGACCGGCCTACATGGCCAATCCAATAGTGCCCGTGGGGCTCTGCCTTTGCTCGACCGCCTCCACGGTATGCATGGAATGTGAATTAGCATAATAACTCTTGCGAGAAAAATAGAATAAATTCCAAGACCGAAGAACGGCGTGGCAAAGCGCGTGTTCCCCTTTAGTACGTATTGTCGGTGTGCTGGCGAAAATGATTCTCGTTGGGCATTGTACGTAACTTTAAGCTGTGTTCCATGGTTGAATTTGTTGCACAGAAACATTACAACGCTCCTTTCAACTCCGGGCATCTCATGCCACGGCCTTCCTCGCCATGCTAGTGTCTTGGACGATTTGAAATCAGAGAAATGCTCGGTTCCTTCACAAAAGTGGCCCCCCTCGCAATTTTGCTCAGCATGAACATCGAGCAAATGAAGCTTTGGGTAACCGCGGGCACAAAGTATTTAGGGGCTTTTATGTTGGGAGAGTAATCACGTTGGTGCTTCTGGGTCACCTGTAACACAAAACCAATTCTCCTCTTAATCAATATATGGGCCAATCTTTTGCCTCCGTTTCATTAAAGAAAGGGAGACACAAGGTGCTTGGTGTGGTTTGCTTCTAGAAGTGCTGTGCTGGATGTTCCATAAACAAGGCCATGTTGATTCAATCCAACTTGGTGGAAAGAGCAATAAACAGAAGGAATAATGCTTTTTTTTTTCAATGAAGAACTCTATAGTTTGGATAGGGTGTTGTCATCCAAAGCTACAGAGGAGATTCAGAGTACCAGCTGATGGGCCGGGCAGCGGGTGAGATCGAGAAGAATCAAGTACGTATCGATCTTCTCCCTCTGCAAGTGGCCTGTTCACTGACTAGTAGAGTAACAGCCAAGTAGTGCATATTGTACATGCAACTGATGCAAGTGGCTCATTCCGACTGAGATTCTGGCGGTGCAAGATTAGCCTAAATTCCACGAATCAGAGACGACAGATGTGTTTTGTTTTTAACTAGCAAGGGCGGTGATTTAGGCGGTGCATGTCTGCCGATACGATCAGACGAACGTTCCTGGAGATAATATTCTGATCGTCCTCGATCATGTTAAGTGCAGGCCGCTTTTGAGGGATGAGAGCGGAGAACATGCAGGGCGGCAGAAGGGATTTGCAGTCGCAGCGCTGTGTTAATTCCTGCCCGATGCGTTCTCTCTGTACAGTTTATGTACACTCCAACTCCAATCTACATAGATGGACGCTGTCATGTTTGTAATCTAATAGCTGGACATGTCACGTGCAAGCTTTCGCGGGTCTTATCGTGTCGCAACGAACGATATGTTTGTGCCGAAAGCAATGAACTGCATCTGCATGCAAGTGTGTAGTGTCACATAATTAAGGTGGCCACCCTAATTATTTTAATCACCAAGTGGAGTCAAAGTCTTACAACAACATCTGTAAAGAGCGTTTAGATCACTATAGAGCTACAAAGTGTGGTTGCTTGCTTGTTTGTTTACCGAAGGAGATAAATGACGGCTTAATTATGAGCCGCTAGATTGTCCATCCAATTACACAAGCACGCTCGTCAACGACCAAACTCAGCAGCCGATCGATCATCAGTTAGAGCAAGTATAATAGGATGATGTAGGCAGGTTGTAAGGCCTTAAATATTATATTTTTGATGAGTTGGATGAAAGAGAAAAAGAGAGAAAATAAGCGAAATACTGATTAACAGCCGGTTGTAGCACGCGCTCCTAGACACTATGTGAGAGAGAAAGGCGGGTCATATTTCAACAAAATAGTATATGTTTATATGCGGCTATTGTACTTACGGGCTGTAAGGTAGATATATAGATGATGTGGAGATCATATAGCCAGCATCCGGCTATACTATTAACCATGGTCTTAGTTCCAGTTCCACCATATCCCACCCCACCTAGCTTCGCTAGCAGCAGCGGCAGCACTAGCTCATTCATGTGGAGATCGACGATCGATCCTCAGCGCGATCGTCGTTCGATACGCGCCAGATAAAAACGCGCCCTTTTCCACTTTTCTTTTCTTTCAGTTCCGTCTTTCCGTGGCGCCAATCGGGAACTCGGTTTGTGCGTGCGTCGATCGCGAGAGCGACGTCACGGGATCGCGCGCTTTCCTTCTTCTACTACTAGCGATCGAGGTGAGGCGCGCGTGCCCGATAAAATATGCGTGCGTGGCGCTTTGTCAGGTGTGTGCCGTGTGCGTTGTTGCGGCCAGATTGCCGGCGGCCAGGGACCGGCGTGCATGTTGTCGATCGCCTGCGTGCCCTCAGCCGATCGAGCTCTCCACTGCGCCGCGCTCCACGCCACGCCACGCTGACAACACAGCTCCAACTTTTGGGACAAGATCGATCCTCTCCTTGCCGTATCTTCTTGGTACTTCCTATGTAAACTAATATAAGAGCGTTTAGATCACTAAAGTAGTGATCTAAACGCTCTTATATTAGTTTACAGAGGGAGTACTTCCGGATAAAAAGCCCAACGACTCATCCGATTTCGAAATCAGTAATTAAGAGGTACTCTTTGCAAAGGTCATTTTCATCTTCGCTGGTGGTGACAAATGGTGCTCCGTATGTGCGACCTTTTATCGCACTCCGGGAATTTTAGTGTTTTTCTTTCTCATGCAGATGATGGATGGATGGGATTGTCTGTGTTTTTTTCTCATAGATCCGTCTTTATTGGACAAGGTACTGTCGAGTGCCAAACTCGGCAAATAAGAACTTGGCGAAATGTGGCGCTGGATAATAACGCAGTGCCACGCGTCGAGCCCTTCCTGGATGGGAGACTGCCAAGTTTCAAACTCAGCAAAGCATTTGCCCAGTTTCGTTTGTTATAAACTCGGCGAAATGTGGCAATCGGTAATAACACAATGCCACGCGTCGGACACTTACTGGATGGGAGGCTGCCGAGTTTCAAACTCGGCAAAGCATTTGCCCAGTTTCGTTTGTTATAAACTCGGCGAAATGTGGCATTGGGTAATAACGCAGTGCCACGCGGCGAGCCCTTACTGGATGGGAAACTACCAAGTTTGGAACTCGGCAAACAGTTTGCCTAGTTCTGCTGAATAAAGGACTCGACAGATATTTTGTACTGGGTAATGAGTGCTGGCATGTAGATAATTTATATTGGCCTAACTTTGCCGAGTTTAGTGTGCCAAAACTTGGCAAACTGTGGTGACACGTGACACTTTTCTTAACAGCCCGTCCCGTCTGACGGTGTGGTTTGCCGAGTTTTTTCTGATAGGAACTCGGCAAACATTGTTTAAATATTACTAAGTTCATGATAGAAAGAACTCAGCAGTATTAATGATTGCCGAGCCCCGTCCAGCTGAGTGTGCTGCGCTGAGTTTAGCACCCGAGAAAGATTTCGCCGAGTTTAATATAGGCTCTGCCGAGTTTATTTAAAACTCGGCAAAGAGGGCAATTATTCTAGTAGTGATTATAGAAGTAGTGCCATGCTGAAACTCTCTTTTTTTACGAAATATGCTTAACCAATTACAATGATGCAGTAACAACCACCACCATATTGTTAAGACAGGACATCTCTATTTCCATTTTGAATCCACTGATATTTTCTTCCAAAGTGGTGAAGCATTCTGGTGTATTATAACGTGGACTACGGGTAAGGAGAGGGAGTAGAAAATGGTGTTGTGTAAGGACGTACAACCGAGCACACGTACATGATGTGGGTGAACAAAAAAAATTAAAAATAGTTAAAAATAAGAATATCTGAATTTTTTTTGTGGTGAACATGTGTGTTTCACCTGTGTTCAACTTCATGGTGAAATGACATTTCTGAAGGTCTGGGTTATTTCAACAACCTCAATGTCTCCAAAAAGACATGTTTTGGAATCTTGTCTAGGCCTCCATGCACGAATGTCATTTCACCCATGAAAATTTTCACGCAGGTGAAACACTCATCATTGTTTGTTGACATTTTTTTTATAACAACTCGTTAATAGTTTTGAATTCTCTCCCCGCAAAAAGAAATAGTTTTGAATTCTCTACATATCATTTTATTCATCACCGGTCAGTAGCATATATTGTTATTTCAATATCCGTAACGAGCCAAAGTCATGTTGCCGCCGAAGCTCCTCCCTCATCGAAGCTGGGCAAACCTCGTTGAAGTGAAAGTTACCATGCTAGGGCCCAAAGGGTCCAATGCGAGAGAGGTTAATCCGTTGGTTCCTTTTAATTTTGTGTGTTCGACAAACATTCGAACCTACTCACCTAAATTCGACACTCTCCGCATCAACATTTGTATTCCATCAAAAAGTACGAAAAAAAAAACACTGTCCGATCAGTATTAGATCCGTTTCCACACACCCAAAGCAGCAACCACATTCCATCCATATCCCTGTTGAGCTTTCGGCGTGGCTGAGGACGAGATTGGTCATGCAACTTGACGGATTCCCATCAGAAACTGTACTCGTGCTCCCAAAATGGGCAGATAGACGCCCAGACAGACAGATAAGGCCTGCTCAAAAAGCACATCTCTCGATCTCCTCCTGCGATGCGAAGATCGACAATGATATCGTATCCCTCCGTCCATCTAATGGGTCTCATCTCCACTCTGATCGCATCTCCCATCAGCTCATGCATGCCACTCTGATCCTGTCTTCTGAGGAAAGACTAGACTGTTCCACTGGATAGGCTCAACTTACGCTCAACCTCAACGCATGCACGCACACCGATCGGTCTCCATGGCCAGTGGGTAGGCAAGGATATGATGCGGCTTCTGCCGAGCCGATATATCTATCTATCTAGCCCGGCAAGTACGTGCCTGATCAGATCGGTCACCCAAAGCCAGCGGCAACAGTGCCACCTTTGGTACGTAGCAATAGTAATGCATGTGGCGAGATCTTCGGTGGAAAAGCTCTTTTTGCTGGGATTTGGTTCCTTGCGACCGAACTTTTATCCAGTGGCCTGAGGTGCCACCGTGACCTGACAGATCATGCATGATCTAGAACTCACCCTAGGGCCCCTGGCTGCATGCATGCGGCACAGCAGCGGCACGCGCCCTTTTGCATTTGCATGGATGGCGGTTGATGGAAGCACGAGCGAGGAGCATGCAGACGCGGAGGATCGGAGCTTTTGACGCGACGGCCCATCTTATCGCCATCGGATATGGTGGCCGGCGGCGCGGTGGGCCGCGCGCGCGCGCGTTCGGTCTGGATCGTGCCTGCTCCGGCCCGGCCACGTGCCTGCGTGCGCCCGGCACGGTTTGGCACCGGCCGACGGTAGCTCGTCGACGTCGTCGTCGGCCGGAAGCTAGCTGCTGTCGCCTGCCAAGAACCGTCGGCCTCATCGCGTCGTAGCGGCCGGTCATGGCGATCAACACACGCGGGGCGGGAGAGCACAGCTAATTAACAAACGGGGAGTAATTAACTACAATTAACGTGGTGTGCGTTTTTGCTGGCAGGAGCGTTGCAAGTGACGCCTGCCTTTCTGTGCTCGTCAGGAGCGTTGACCAGGAGTCAACAAGCAGCTTAGCTTGCCACGCACGCAGTCGACGGACCGGAGACCTTTGACTACTCTTATTTATTTGTTTGGAATATCTTTGAGACTTTGACCAGGAATATACGGTCGGGGACTTGGGACGACCCGGTCATGACAGCGAGTTATCTATGCTAAACACATTCTTCGCATGATTAAAATTTAGAAGTAGGCACGGCCACCCAAGAAATTTTGCCTCGATCGAGTGTCTCACGAGGGGCAGTTTGGATACGCTGAGCGAGTAAATCTTATTTTTTTTAAAAGGGACGCTTTATTACCTAAAAGATGGACTGTGATATTTGGCACATGTGTGTCATATAAACAAAACTGCCACACCTACTTTTTTAACTTTGAAGTACCACACGATCCCCTTCCTTTGACCCCGCCTTCTCCCGAACGACCCCGCAAGCTCGCCCGAGAAACCTGCTTCTTTCGCACATCTCGCGCCCACCCCGAGAAAACTGCCACTTCTTCACGTCTACCACATGATAAAAAAAATATTGCGTATGTGGGATTCGAACCCACACCTCCTTGGCATCAAAGCGCGCCACCACAACCAACTCACCCTTAGGTAATTGTTGCTCAAACTAAAGAAACTAATCGTTTTGACCCCCTTTTTTACAATTTTGTTACTACAAAAAGTACAGAAAATTACCACGATTTCCCCTCAGGACAAAGTTACCATGGTATTTGCATGCCAGTTATCAGGCCTGTGATGCGTAAGTTACCGTGCTATTTACATAGAACTTACCAGGTACTATGTTTCAACAACTTCACCCCTTTCAAAGTTACCATTGTGTTTTGTACACAAGTTATAAGGTCTTCGATGTGTAAAATAACGTGGTACTTACACATAAGTTATCAGGGTATGTGTACATCAACCACGCCCCTGGTCAAAGTTACCATGGGGGATTGTACATGAGTTACCGGGTCTACAGTTCGTATATTATCATGATACTTATACCTAAAAACCTGGGTGTGTTTCGGTAACTTTTTCCATAGGTCAAAAATTATCACGATGTTTTTGCGTAACTTATCACACCTATAGCGGGTCAAAGTGGGCCGTTTTTCGGGCCAACCCACGAGCATGTGTGCCCCTCATGACACTAAACATTATGTGGCTTTTCAGTGGCACTCCATGAGTTGTGTTCATCTAAGAGGCCCGGCGAGGCGAGTGTATGTTTTTAACGACTTGTTTTCCTTTGGTAAAAAATTACCATCATGTTTATATTGTAAGTTATTGGTTACGCGGTGCTTATATTATCATGTTATTCACACAAAAATTATCGGGAATGTTTTGAACAACTTTTTCCTGGGACAAAAAGTTATCATGGTGATTCTAGGTAACCTATCAAGCCCGCAGTGCTTAAAATATCATGCTATTTAC
>NC_057802.1:425567416-425598896 GCF_018294505.1 Triticum aestivum | reverse complement strand
TGCTATTTACACATAAAAATACCAGGGGAGGGAGGTATAGTACCGTTCTATTTACACAGAAGATACCGGAGTATCTTTTTAAAAAAAAATCTTCCCTAAGGTCAAAGTTACCATGGTGTTTCTACCTCAGTTATCAGATGTGCGTTGCATATATTACCATCTGTTTACACATAAATTATCGGGTATCTTTTCACATTTTTCTTCCCCAATGGTTAAAGTTACCATGATTTTTGTATCTAAATTGTCAGGTCTATGGCGTGAATGTTATCGTGCTATTTACAGAAATTACCGGGGGTCGGGGTTCAACAAATTTCTTCCCAATGATCAAAGTTACCACGATGCTTTCACCAAAGTTATCACGCCTTAAGTGCTTATGACCATGCTACTTACACATAGGGTGTGTTTGGTTTGAGAACGAAGTGGGACGGAATATCATGGTTCCATTCCACTATAATGGGTCGGTCCCGTTCTTGTGTTTGGTAAGAACACTTTTGAGGAATGGAATGGTTACATTCTGATGTTTAGTTTGAAAGATGGAACAGAATGGGGTTGTTCATCTCACTGAATTAGATTCTGATAGAAAACTAAATTGAATGTAGACTAAACCCTTGATTGCAGTGATTCAGAGAACAGTGGTACATGACGCTGCAGTACAGAGGTATACAGGCTCCATCAAACTGTGTACATCACAACATCAGGCTGAATATCCCCGTTAGACATTTCTTCAAACACCTTGCCTCCGCCTTGCAACCTTGCTCGCTGCATCTTTAGACTGTGAGTCTCCTCAACTGGTTACCACTAGCAGTAGCTAATTGTCAGCAAACAAGGTCCAATTTTATCAACAGTCCGTACTTGGTAGGGAACATTACCGTGTAAATTGTTGATCCTTTTGGAGCAGAACGACTCACTGGAGCATGCTTGTGCTGAATGAGACTGGAGGAAGGGAAGGAAGAAACGGGAGGTGCGGTGGCAGTCCGCGTCGGACTAGTAGTGGAGGAGACGCGAACAGGGCGGCAGCGCACACAGGCAAGCACCAGCGGAGCTCGCATGGCGCTGTGGTAGGACGATGAGGAGGCGTCCGGGTCGCGCGGCGCGGCACAGAGCCCGACACCTTGCGCAGCAACAGCGACGCCATGGCTTGCCGTCGGACGGGCGGCGGCGGCGGGGCCGCGACCACTATATGTGAGCCGCGACGCGACATCGCCTGAAGGAGAGGATGAGCGTGGGGAAGGAGTGGAAGAACCGAAAAAAGTGGATCATGCTGCGATGCCGATCGAAGGGACACCGAGTGGTGTGGCAGTTTTACAATCGGGCACAGGGTTGCCAAATACATATTTCGTTAAAAGATTTAAGCATTACACCCGGCCTCTGCATAACTAAGATGCACACAGCCAAATAAGATCCTCTCACACAAAATAAAAATAAAAAGGCGAATTACGACGAAACATGTAGAGTCCGTATAACGCCTAATGTGGAGGGGGGCCAATCCTTAGATCATGCTGCCACCCATGTTGGATAAAAGTATCCCTCACCGTAGCCTCCAATCGTGTACACACCTCCGTAAACAAGCCTCGATTCTCCACGCGTTGTAGAGAGGACCATAAACGAAGAGTCCAGGTACATCTGTAGATAACTTGCAACAGAGAAGTACTTTTATCATTAAAAACCTTATCATTTCTACATAGCCAAAGCGACCAAATAACGGCAAGCGCTCCCAGAGAAGAGTTCTAAACCTATGATCAATCCCATGTAACCAGTTGCCAAATACATTAGCAACACTACAGGGAGGATACAAGCCAGAAGCTATTTGGATGACTGACCATATAGAACGAGCCAATTTGCATTGGAAGAATAAATGTTTTATTGTCTCCCCATGGTGACAAAATACACATTGCGGGCCTAGCTGCTGCTTTTTGACGTGGGTATGTATGAAGTTACTTTCGGAAACTCAGAACTAGTGTCAAAACGCTCTTATATTACTCAACCGAGGAAGTATTATACTTTAAGATTTGGATAATTGTGAAAAAGTTAAAGCAAGTTGAGAATGGTTAGTAGCTTATCCTTGTGGATTTTTGTTTCTACACAGAGCAAAAATGACAATTATAATGTAGAAGTGGTCACTTTTGTTTCCTGTTTTGCCTTCATCGGCATTGTCGCCGTTCTTCGGTGTTGTATCGGGTATCTTGCCTTTTCTTCTATGCTACTCGTGCGTCCAGCTTTGCGCGCAACCTTGGGGAAAAAAATGCAGAAGTGCACATAAGTTACTTAACTTCTCGCGCATATCTTTTCATTTCTATGTATATCATAAATGACTATAATTTAAATAAATCTTAACATCATAAGTTCCTATCTACTCTCAAAATTCATGAATACTTTTGTAAATTCTAAAACTATGTAGTTTAATGATCAGAAAGGTTGTTGATTAAGTAATGTGCTTAGTCTCACTGGCGACCCAGTCATGCATGTGTGGGCTCAATTATACTATACTGCTTGGCTTGATTGGTTTTGTCATTAGGTAATGATGATCTTGCAAATCTTAAAAGGCAGTCAATTTTGGCCATTTGTCACATTTCTTTGGTGCGAGAGGCAAAAAGAAAGGGAGAACAGGTACGCATGGAGCACCTTTTGTGCAGTTTGGTCAAATTAAATATATGCAATTATCAGGACACAACTAAGATCGCAAAAGGCGCGCAAGCAAGCTAATCAGCAGGAATCCACTTATAATATCCACTTAGATACTAGCAAGGAAATTAAGAAGGAACCCAAATTCGTCCGAGAGCACACAGCTTCATATGCTCGATGAGATTCAGGTGCGAGCTGCTCGAGCAAGTGGAGTGTTAAAAGTTGGAGCTTTGTTTGACCTCTTCCTTTTTGCACGTTGCTGGTGCATTGATTGGCATATGGCCCTACGTACAACAGTGATGCATTGTGCATTTGCTCGCTAGTTGTGCCTTGTTCCGTAGCGCTGGCTGGCTGGCTGGCATCACGTAAGTACATGACATGAGCTGGCCGGCCGTCCGAAGAGATCTCGGTTCCAGGCTTCCAGGTATGTGTGGCAAGTACACTCATTTAGGTTTCCCACGAGAGTACAATATTGAGTTGTTGGACTCCACAATAATTTCCTAGTCCCAGCTGCAAACCTCCGTGCCGCCATTCGAATCGAGGGGTGCACCTGTGGCGGCACTACTCTTTTGGAAGAACACAATGGCGGCAGTATATATACCTACCGAAGGAAATATTTATATATACAACGGAGGAAGTCGTTTTCTAGGGCCAAGACTTTGTCTTGTTTCTTGGTTCCGCGGGGAGCAAGGTGTTCCCTCCCTCCCTCCCTGGCTGAGCAAACCATGCACCTGGAGCCCTAAAAAGATAGACGAGGCGACAGTACAGTCATGCAACACCGAGCTATCTAGACTCTAGAGGGCCGGGTCTACGACTACGATGGAGCTTTTAAATTAGGTCACGCGAGGCACTGGCCAACTAAATCTCGCATTCATGGCATATCCCGCCCAAGATCTCCCGGAAAACGATTGAAGTGCGTACCGTCACAAAATTACCTGGCCATAGGATTCTCTCAGAAGAAAGAGAACGAGGATCGGTGTTTGTCTTGTCCAGGTAGCTTTCCGGTTTAAAATGCATGCATAAAAGTATTGCAGCAACTGTCACCATGCAAATATTCTACGTAGGTGTAGAATTATTGATGCAAATGGAGTACCTCATGCTCCCACTGCGGTGATTTTCATCAAACAGTGGCGACTTTGTCCATGTGTCTGGAGCCGGGATATGGAGCTGCCCGTGCTGTTTAATGCGTGGAGTGGACGTAGGCGCCATCACTGTCCGGCAAGCACCGGTCGAGGGGACTGTGTGTCTGGTTGGCTGGCCGGGTCTACGTACACACATGCTAGCTGCCTCAGAGCCTCAGGCTGACAGTGTCTTGATTTTTTACACATCTTGTGTGGTCTAAGCCTCGCATCCATTGCTAGCCGCGCATGAACACATGCATGAAGCATGCATGATTACTCCTGAATAAAATTGATCCGGATAGCACGGTGAAGTTTCCATCCGACAGCATACGCGGAGCGGAAAATGACGTATCCTCTTGCGTATATATGTTGCTAATATAATCAAGGCGGCCGGACAAGATAGCACCGATCGGTGGAGACCGTGACGTGCAAGTTGGAGCAAGGGACCAAAGCAGACGTGACATGGTGAAATCGGGGAGCCCGATCTCGCGACATCCTCGGTACGCAGCGTGACGCGGATGCAATCGCATGCATGCATGCACCCGGCCCGCCAAAACTGCTCGTCTCACCCCTTGGATCCGGCCGTTGGAACGCACGGGGCGTGCGGTTTCTGGCCATACACGCGCGTGACGTCCCTTGCCGGGGCGTTTCGGCAAGAGATCGACCGGCGCACCGACGACGTCACATGCGCACACTTGTCCTGCAGGCCGAGGCACAATCCTGATGACATACTACGTCGGAAATATTCACCCACATACGTAAGGTGTCATGTCACATGTGTGTTTATCTTTATCCATGCACCCTTGCTGAGGCAATTGTTACGTACCACCATCGTCCATGCATGCATGGCACCGCGCGCACGGCTGATGAAACTTGTGCGTGCATTAGGCCGCCGGCCGGTCTTGCTTCTGCCACAAGGTTGCTAGCTGCTGCGACGATTGTAGTTATGAGTGAAGAAGACCATTTAACCGATCGAGATCGAATCCAATGTGCATGGCTTCCCATTGGCTACGCCGTGGAAAACGTACGCGGGCGAGGGACCGTTTCGTGTTCCACATGCATTGCACGGGCACCGAACCTCGCCGTCCGGCCGGATCTCGCACGATCTGTCTGCGACCCCCCCCGCGGACGTCCTGGTCATCGTTGTAGTGATCAAACACGTAATGGATGTACGTACCGCCATAATTGTTTGACAACTCAAGGAGAAAATTTTCCACCAAGGCGGTGGTGCGAGTCAGTCAGATGAACGGATTCATCATCACCTAAAAATGTGACGAATGTGTTGCAAATCCTTGTACTCCTATATATTACTCCTGCTCTGTTTGTATGGCACTGACCAGCCGTAAGGACAAAAAAAAACTGTCACACCCGTTGCACACCAAATTTTGCTTTGTGCTGTTTTGAAAATTCATGCAGTTCTCTGAAATCATCAAACTGTGGTTGAATGGTTAGGAGAACAATGATATCCTCAGCTCACCGGATTCAGCCCTAGACTTGACATTGACGTTCGCATTACTTCTGAATTTATTTTTGGATTTTTAATGATGTGCGTTCAGTCAGATGAGATGTTCCCGTCGATTATGAAAGCGTCTATGACGACTTCGTCAATTTTTAAGTGTGTCGGCTCATCTTTCGGAGGTATTCATAGGAGTAGAGCATGCGTACGTTTGTAGAAATTAGTGTATGTGCGCATATATAAGCATCTACGTCAGAAATCAACTTGACGAGAGAGCGGCAACGACGCAAGCTCATTAACTCGGGGCCAAACGTACACGTGCCAACCTGCGCCGCTCGGCACGGCACGGGAGCAGCGGCGTCGGCACATCACTAGCAAGCGAGAAATTCTCCGATCGAATCGCGCGGGGGATCCCGATCGGTGGCGTGTCCGGGGGATCCGGTCGCGATCGCCACGCAAACGCCCCAATCTGGGCTGGACCACGCGAGCTCGAGTCATACTGCGTGTGCGTGGTCGGACCGCTTGGTGGGTCAGCTTGTCAACCGCATGCATGCATATGTGTTCGTTGGCTGCTGGCCCGATGGACGATCGGGTGGTCCAAACCCAGCATCACAATAACTAGTTCGTCTGGTAGCCTTGCACTTGCGGGGATGGAATGCGACCGATTTCCTTTGCAGGAACACGGCAATCAATGGCTTGCTTATGCTGTCTGATCGCCATGTTTTACTTGTGTCTTTGATGCTGGCTTCTGGGCCGATGCTCCCTCACTTTAACCTTGCAGTGTAGCTCAACGACACGGATGAAGAAAAAGAATCCCTAACTGAAGAGTAAGTTAGGAATTATAATGGCCAACAATAACCCTACCTAATTTAAGTACTCAAATACTACGTCCGTCCCAAAAAGTTTGTCTTAGATTTATCTAAGGCCTGATCCGCGAAGGCCATCATGACTAGCTAGGACAAATCAAACCACACTTACATCATCCGCTAAGAAATTGCAATAAAGTTTGTAGTAGAATCTATATCTACACAAATCGGAGACAAACGTTTTGGACAGAGGGAATACAAAACATTTTCGATGTAATTATTACTCTAGCTAACGTCCAGTAGATATTGTGTAAGTAGATATGTGTGGCAAGTTATCGGAGTAGCAACGTGTTTTTATTGCGAAAATCAGAGTAGCACTTTTTTTACAGTCATATTTGTAGGTTCAACAATCTGTTGTGAGAGTAACACATGATGCAATCATGCATAACCATTGCTTCAACAGTTTGTTGTGAGAGGTGTTTCGCAAAACAAAAAAAAAACAGTTTGTTGTGAGAGTTAACACATAATACAATCATACCAAGTGTATTTTTTATTATCTTTTTACTATTTATCAAGTTCAGTTTTGGTCCATGAACGCTAAATCAGATAATTGATTCTTCACTTCCAACATCGGGGTAGGTGCCCTTAATCTTACTTTCTGTGGTGTGAATGACTATGTGGTTATGGCTTCGCACATATGTCAATCCAAGCAAACAAAAATTAAACATTAAGTGAAATAAAATAGAAAATAACTATGGGAAAGCCACCAGAATACATTTAAGAAGTCCAGCGTAAAAGGAACTATTGGCAAAATTAATGAAAAATATCCTATAACCTGGAATATATAATTCACAATTCAAAATTGAAGAAAAGGAAATAGAACATATGTATTAAAAAAATGAAAGGTGGAATTCTAGAGTTTCTTAGACACTTCAAAATTAATTGGCTTTGTATACATATTATAATTTTCTTTCTTTAAAGATCCCATGACTTTTCATTTGTGTTTCTGCATTTTGATTTTGTCCCATTTTTTCACAAATAAGAATTTCTGGAAGGAAGACATTGTTTTCTCAAAATACCCTAGTTGTTTCTATGGATATATGTTTCTTTTTTTCGTCCCCAAAACTTTTTCAGTGTGTAAAATTACCTCGTGTCAGATGTCATACGGTTTTGGCTGATATCATAGAACACATATATCTAATCCTACATCAAAGTTATGATCCTTTCAAAGTTTATGGACAAATAAGATGCACACCAGCATTTGAGACTTCACGAGTGGACGTTTTACCGTAACATGCTTAATAGATGCATATGATCCACGACACCCCCATTAGTTACGCCCTCTATTTGCAAGTCATTTCTCATGGGAAGCAAAAGTCGTGCCATAAAGTCTCTATGAGGTGATCCATTCAAACAACTAGATTCGAGTAAAGTTTCTTCCAACTAAACTCGGGCGACAAGGATTGTGATGAAAGCCTGGCTGCACGTGTGGTACTAGATTGGATTGGATCGCGATTGGATCGTGAAGAGTACGACTACATCAACGTGTTACGACGCTAACACTTTCGGTCTATAAGGGTACGTAGACACACTCCCCTCTCATAGCTATACATATTCTAGATTGGATCTTGGATGTTTCGTATGAATTTTTTTGACTTTCATGCTTCGTTCCCCATCAATGACACCTTCTCTTGTTCGTAAATCTTGGCCGAATCCAATGGCTAAAAAATATTGTGCAGCTTCTGTTAGTGTATGACGGCCAGGAATAAGTTTATCGAGCTGTACTCAACGAAGTTGCATACATCATGTCTATATTGTTTTCACCAGGACAACACTTAATCCAAGTGGAGATTACCACTAGGGGTGCAAGAGGCGGCTAGCTTATACCGCAAAACTGGCCCATTATGTCATCATTGATCATAAAATTAATACTAATGGGCTCTTTGCGTTGAAGGCTTTTCATAGGAATAGGAATTTTAGAGGATTTGAATCCTATGGAATCCCTTTGGATTATAGGATTGAGCCTACCAAATTCCTATGGAGCCCATTCCTATGCTCCCCATTCCATAGGATTTCCAACATGAGCTTAAACCTCCTTTTATTTTTACTTTCTTTGTGAAGTCCAATGCACCTTTAATCTCTCTCTCTCTCTCTCTCTCTCTCTCTCTCTCTCTCTCTCTCTTCTCTAGAATTCCTATCTTTAATTCTTGCATCTTCCAAAGGCACTCACTGTATGATTCATTGTTCTATAATCATGTAGGATTCTATAGTATGTGACATCTCAATCTTACGTTTTTATTGCTATATTTTCATATTCCTGCAATCCAAACAAGTCTTAAGCTCGTATTGTGTTATTCGCCACGAACCCGTCCTCTTCATCCTTAGTGCTACTTAGGGCTCCTCTGATTCAAAGGACTTTTATAGGAATTTTAAACGATTAGATTCTTTAGGGATTTTTGATATGTTGATTGTTTGATTCCTCTAGAACCTTTTTCTAAGAATTCTCTTGCACTACATTTAGAAAGGGTTTTTTTTCCTGAAAAAAGGCTTTCGCCCCGCTTATATATAAAGCAAACCGCCAAAGTCACAAGCATCCACAAACAGGTTCACACCACACAAACACACTCACACACACACGAGAGGTAGTAGATGAACACACACAAGGTAGCAAGGGTACAACTACGGGCACAACTCAACCATCCCTGAAAATGAAACAAGAAACAACCGGCAAGAGCCCAAGGCACGATCCCAAGGCCCTGCGGCAAGGTTCCCAGAAATCCCAATCAGGCTCCTGAGATGGCGGTGGTCACGGACGGGCCAAGCGGTAGGCCAGCGCACGAAGGTCAGTGAGGACGATGTCGATGGCATCCCGATCCCACGGACGGCTAAGCGTCCGCCAAAGCTGCAAGTAGCCACGCATTTTGAAAGTCGTGTCAGTGGCACGTCAAAGAGGAACACGCTGGATGACAAGCTTATTGCGGACAGTCCAAAGCGTCCAAGCGAGGACCCTGATGCACAGCCACCTAATGTGGCAGGAGTGGGGTGCGGAGGCCTGGAGTTTCGCGAGCAGGTCAGGGCAATTGGTGTTGCACCAACGACCACCAGCCACCTCGCGGAAGTAGGTCTAAAGGAACTGCACAGGGACGCGGGAGAAGAAGATGTGGTTAGCATCCTCCACCGTGCCACAGAGCGGGCATGTCTCGTCACCCGGGCCGTTGCGCTTCAGGACCTCTACGGAGAGGGGACCCGTCCACGTATCCACTGCCACAAGAAGATCCTAAATCTTCATAGGAAGTCAAATATCCTTGATGAGGCTAAACAGATCTAGGGTAATGGCCTGGTATAGGGACTTGGTCGATAAGCGCCCCGATGTCTCCAGAAGCCAGGAGACGGAGTCGTGCGTTTGTTTGACGTCCATGGGCTAAAGGGCTATGCACTCGAGGAGTTCGTCCCAGGCGGCCACCTCAGGAGGGCCGAAGGGCCACCGGAATGCGAGGCACCCTAAGTCAATAAGGGCCACCTTGACGGAGACCCAAGGGTCAACCACGATGAAGAATAAGTCTGGAAAACGGGCGGCAAGGGGGCGGTCCCCCACCCATCGGTTGAACCAGAATAGCGTCGAGGCGCCAGAGCCAACCGAGATAGAGGTACCAGTGTGTAGGACCGGCATGAGCTGGATAACGAACTGCCAGAACCGGGAACCGCCAGTACGCTGGCAGAAGGCAAGGGGCTAGCCGCGAAGGTATTTGTACCTGATGATGTCTAGCCAGAGACCACCATCCCCATTCGCGATCCTGCAGAGCCAACGCGTCAGTAAGGCGATGTTCATGCGCCTGGAGGATAGGATCCCGAGCCTGCCTTGGTCCCGAGGTTTACATATGTCTGACCAGCTGGCCATATGGTATTTTTGCTTGGCCAATCCCCAGCCCAGAAGAACCGGGCTTGGTACTTAGCGATCTCTTGGTTGAGGGTCTTGATACGTCTCCAAGGTATCTAGAATTTTTGATTGTTCTATGCTGTTATATTATCATTCTTGGATGTTTTACAATCATTTTATAGCAACTTTATATCATTTTTTTGGGACTAACCTATTGACATAGTGCCCAGTGCCCGTTGCTGTTTTTTGCTTGTTTTTTACTTCGCAGAAAATCAATACCAAACGGAGTCCAAACGCAGCGAAACTTTTTGGAGAATTTTTCTGGACCATAAGACACAAGATGGGCCAAAGAAGTACCAGAGGGGTGCCCTGAGGGGGCGCAACCCACCTGGGTGCGCCTGGGGCCCAGGCGCGCCCTGGTGGGTTGTGCCCACCTCGGTGGCCTCCCGCAATGTTGGGAAACGTAGCATGCAATTTCAAAAAATGTCCTACGCTCACGCAAGATCTGTCTAGGAGATGCATAGAAATGAGAGGGGGAGAGTGTGTCCACGTACCCTTGTAGACCGAAAGCGGAAGTATTTGACAACGCGGTTCATGTAGTCGAACTTCTTCTTGTTCCGACCGATCAAGCACCGAACGTATGGCACCTCCGAGTTCTGCACACGTTCAGCTCGATGACGTCCCTTGAACTCTTGATCCAGCAAAGTGTCGAGGAAGAGTTATGGAAGCACGACGGCGTGGTGACGGTGATGGTGAAGTGATCCGCGCAGGGCTTCGCCTAAGCACTACGTGAATATGACCGGAGGCGTAAATTGTGGAGGGGGGGGGTGCCGCACACGGCTAGAAATCAATGTTGTGTGTTCTAGCGGTGCCCCCCCCCCACATATATATAGGTGGGAGAAGGAGAGGCGTGGCAAGGGGCACCCCAAGTAGGAGTAATCCTACTTGGGCGCCTCCCACAAGTCGGCCTCCCCCCTTCCATAAGTGTCGGAGGGGGAAGGAAAGAGAAGGGGTGAGAAGGGAAGGGGGAGGCCGAATCCTCCCCTTTCCTTTCTCCGTTCCCCTCCTTCCTTCTCCTTCTATTCGGCCTATACGGGGGTGCACCAGCCCACTAGGGGCTGTTCTGTCCTGCCCTTGGCCCAATAAGGCCCATATCTTTGTCGGGGGGTGCCCGGAACCCCTTCCGGTGACCCGATACGTACCCGGTACCCCCGGAACACTTTCCGGTGTCCGAATACTATCGTCCTATATATGAATCTTTACCTCTCGACCATTTCGAGACTCCTCGTCATGTCCGTGATCTCATCCGGGACTCCGAACAACATTCGGTCACCAAATCACATAACTCATACAATACAAAATCGTCATCGAACGTTAAGCGTGCGGACCCTACGGGCTCGAGAACTATGTAGACATGACCGAGACACCTCTCCGGTCAATAAACAATAGCGGAACCTGGATGCTCATATTGGCTCCTACATATTATACGATGATCTTTATCGGTCGAACCGTTATGACAACATGGGTAATTCCCTTTGTCCATCGGTATGTTACTTTCCCGAGAGTCGATCGTCGGTATCTTCATACCTAGTTCAATCTCGTTACCAGCAAGTCTCTTTACTCGTTCTGTAATACATCACCTCGTGACTAACTCCTTAGTCGTTTGCTTGCAAGCTTATGATGTGTATTACTAAGAGGGCCCAGAGATACCTCTCTGATACTCGGAGTGAAAAATCCTAATCTCGATCTATGCCAACTCAACAAGCACCTTCGGAGATACATGTAGAGCCTCTTTATGATCAACCAATTATGTTGTGACGTTTGATAGCACACAAGGCATTCCTTCGGTATCGGGGAGTTGCATAATCTCATAATCGAAGGAATATGTATTTGACATGAATAAATCAATAGCAATAAAACTGAACGATCATTATGCTAAGCTAACGGATGGTTCTTGTCCATCACTTCATTCTCCTAATGATGTGATCCCGTTCATCAAATGACAACACATGTCTATGGTTGGGAACTTAACCATCTTTGATTAACGAACTAGTCTAGTAGAGGCTTACTAGGGACACGGTGTTTTTGTTTTTGTATCCACACATGTATCAAGTTTTCGGTTAATACAATTCTAGCATGAATAATAAACATTTATCATGATATAAGGAAATATAAAATAACAATTTTATTATTGCCTCTAGGGCATATTTCCTTCACGCACCACTTCTTTGCTCTGTAAATACCCCAATATTCCAGAAACCCTTGGGAAGTCGACGAAAATCAATTCCAGCCGCCACAAGTCCAGAACCACCAGATCCAATCTAGACACCATCATGAAGGGGTTCATCATCCTCATTGGTGCCTCTCCGATGATGTGTGAGTAGTTCATTGTAGACCTACGGGTCCGTAGTTAGTATCTATATGGCTTCTGCTCTCTATCTTGATTCTCAATACAATGGTCTCTTGGAGATCTATTTGATGTAACTCTTTTTGCGGTGTGTTTGTTGGGATCCGATGAACTTTGAGTTTATGATCGAATCTATGTTTTTATCCATGAAAGTTATTTTGAGTTTCTTTGATCTCTTATATGCATGATTACTTATAGCCTTGTATTTCTTCTTCGAATCTTTGGTTTAGTTAGGCCAACTGGATCGATTTTTCTTGCCAGGGGAAGAGGTGCTTTGTGATGGGTTTGATCTTACGCTGCTTGATCCCAGTGACAGAAGGGGAACCAACACGTATGTATCATTGCTATTAAGGATAACAAGATGGGGTCTATTTATACATAAATAGATCTTGTCTACATCATGTCATCGTTCTTATTGCATTACTTCATTTCTCCATGAACTTAATACACTAGATTCATGCTGGATAGCGGTCAATGTGTGGAGTAATAGTAGTAGATGCAGGCAGGAGTCGGTCTACTAATCGTGGACGTGATGCCTATATAATTATCATTTCCTGGATATCTTCATGATTATTTGAAGTTTTATCAATTGCCCAACAGTAATTTGTTTACCCACCGTATGCTATTTTTCTCGAGAAAAGCCACTAGTGAAATCTATGGCCCCCCCGGGTCTCTTGTTTATTATATTTGCCTTCACGATCTATTTTTATTTGCTTTTATTTTCAGATCTATTAATACAAAAATACCTTGCTGCAATTTATTATTATTTATTTTATCTCGCTTTCCCGCGAGATCTATTTATCCAATCTACTATAATTTTACCTATCTTTTTACCCGTGAGGGATTGACAACCCCTCTCTTATGTCGGGTTGCAAGTATTTGTTCTTTGTGTGCAGGAGCTGTTTCCGTGGTGTTGCATGGTTCTCCTACTGGTTTGATAACCTTGGTCTCATCACTGAGGGAAATACCTACTGTAGTTGTGCTGCATCATCCCTTCCTCTTTGGGGAAATACCGACGTAGTTCAAGCCGCATCAAAAGGAATTTGTGACGTGATGTCTACTACGCAACCTTCTTCTTGTAGACTCGTGTTGGGCCTCCAAGCGCAAAGTTTTGTAGGCAGTAGCAAATTTTCCTCAAGTGGATGACCTAAGGTTTATCAATCCGTGGGAGGCGTAGGATGAAGATGGTCTCTCTCAAACAACCCTGCAACCAAATAACAAAGAGTCTCTTGTGTCCCCAACACACCCAATACAATGGTAAATTGTATAGGTGCACTAGTTCGGCGAAGAGATGGTGATACAAGTGCAATATGGATGGTAGATATAGGCTTTTGTAATCTGAAAATATAAAAGCAGCAAGGTAGCAAGTAACAAAAATTAGCAAAAACGGTATAGCAATGCTTAGAAACAAGGCCTAGGGTTCATAGTTTCACTAGTGCAAGTTCTCTCAACAATGATAACATAATTAGATCATATAACAATTCCTCAACGTGCAACAAAGAGTCACTCCAAAGTCACTTATAGCAGAGAATAAATGAAGAGATTATTGTAGGGTACGAAACCACCTCAAAGTTATTCTTTCCGATTGATCTATTAGGTTATTCTTATAAGTGTCACAAACAGCCCTAGAGTTCGTACTAAAATAACACCTTAAGACACACATCACCAAAACCCTAATGTCACCTAGATACTCCAATGTCACCATAAGTATCCGCGGGTTTGATTATACGATATACATCACACAATCTCAGATTCATCTATTCGAACCAACACAAAGAACTTCAAAGAGTGCCCCAAAGTTTCTACCGGAGAGTCAAGACGAAAACGTGTGCCAACCCCTATGCATAAGTTCACAAGGTCACAGAACCCGCAAGTTGATCACCAAAACATACATCAAGTAGATCACGTGAATATCCCATTGTCACCACAGATAAGCACATGCAAGACATACATCAAGTGTTCTCAAATCCTTAAAGACTCAATCCGATAAGATAACTTCAAAGGGAAAACTCAATCCATTGCAAGAAGGTAGAGGTGGAGAAACATCATAAGATCCAACTATAATAGCAAAGCTCGCGGTACATCAAGATCGTGCCAAATTAAGAACACGAGAGAGAGAGAGAGATCAAACACATAGCTACTGGTACATACCCTCAGCACCGAGGGTGAAATACTGCCTCGTCATGGAGAGCGCCGGGATGATGAAGATGGCCACCGGTGATGATTTCCCCCTCCGGCAGGGTGCCGGAACAGACTCCCGATTGGTTATTCGTGGCTACGGAGGCTTGCGGCGGCGGAACTCCCGATCTAGGTTCTGTTCTGAAAGTTTAGGAATATATATAAGAGGTGTTGGCGTCGAGAACAAGTCAGGGGAGTCCACGAGGGGCCCACAAGGTCGATGGGCGCGCCCTGGGGGGGCGCCCCCACCCTTGTGGTGGCCTCGGGACTGTGCATCTCCGGTACTCCGTGGGCTTCTTTTGGTCCAGAAAGAATCATCGTAAAGTTTCAGGTCAATTGGACTCCGTTTGATATTCCATTTCTGCAAAACTCAAAAACAAGGAAAAACAGAAAGAGGCACTGGGCTCTAGGTTAATAGGTTAGTCCCAAAAATCATATAAAACATCCAAAACAGATAATATAATAGCATGCAACAATCAAAAATTATAGATACGTTGGAGACATATCATGGCGCCGTTGCCGGGGAGACATCATCAACATCTACCAGGTTCCTAATCAAAAATCTCATCTCCTTGCAATTTACATTATTTGCCATTTGCCTCTCGTTTTCCTCTCCCCCACTTCACAAAAATTTGCCGTTTTATTCGCTCTCTTTTTTGTTCGTCATTTTTCTTGTCAGATCACTTGTCGTTATGGATAGTTCTTCCTCTACTGCGTGCACTCCCGAGAACGAGGATCTTAACTTTAAACAAAGGGGAGGGAGAATTTAATAGATGCTTGGTATAGGATTTGCAATGCTCATAATGGATCTATCCGTAAGCAATCTACCGTTGTTCTTCTTTGCTGTTTTTATGTGGGCATCACCACTTGGTATAGATTCGTCCTTGATACGATTAACGGTGGAAATTTCTTGATGTGTCCCTCTCTTGATGCTTTTAATGCTATGCGAAATTTAGTGGGTTCATCATCGCTTATGATTAATGAAACAACTTTGACTCTCGAGCATGTTATGGAAAGACTAGATGCTATTGACAAGAAAATGCTTACCGAAGAAAATTTTGAAAACTTGGATAAAAAGATGCATAATTTTGCTACTAAATTTGGGTCAAAAGCGGGAGAAATTTTTAAGTTGCTAATAGAAAAGGGGATCATAATTCGTGAAAGAATTTAAGAAAGCCTGTCTCGGATTGATAAACTGGAAGAAATCTTTAGTAATCTAAGCATGACTTTTGCTTCCGTTAAAACTATTGAAAAGACTCCCGTAAAAATTACCAAGATTACTCAAGTTACTAAGAACAAGGGTGCAACTTCTAGCAATAATAAAGGAGATCTTAAAATGATTAGTATTAACCCCTGATTTTATTGAAATGATAAGAGATCCTACCGGCAAGAGTGAATTTCTCAAGCTTGTTCCTAGAAGTATTGTTGTTGAAAATTTATATGCTAAATCTTTGAAGAATTCTAAGTGTTTGATTGAAGAGTTGGTAACTAAAGATGACAACACTTAGATCTTTGCATTATGCCTAACTAGGGCCGTAAAACGATAACGCTTATTGGGAGGCAACCAATGAATAAAATATATTTTTTGTCTTTTTCTTTCTTTTCTTAAGTTTTTGCACAATTATGCTACTGTTATGATTGTGTTTTGCATGTTTTAATTAGTGTTTGTGCCAAGCAAAGCCTTTGGGATCATGTTGGGTGATAGTTAATTTGATCTTGCTGAAAAACAGAAACTTTTGCGCTCACGAAAATACTTTTCATTTTTAACAGAAGTGCGATAAAATATTGATTCTTTTTGAAGAATATTAATATACAAATTCCCCACGTTGTCCTAATTTTTCAGAAGTTTGAGAGTTACAAAAGTATTCGAAGTACTCATATTGCTACAGACTGTTATGTTTTTGACAGATTCTGTTTTCTTTGCGTTGTGTGCTTATTTTGATTGATCTATGGACTCTTTTGGACGGTTTGAGCCATAGAAAAATTGGAATACAGTAGACATAATGCAAAAATAGAATATGGATGGGTTTTCAACAGTACTTATAGTAATGATTTTCTTTCTTATACTAATGGATCTGACGAAGGTTTTGTTGAGTTTTGTGTGATTGAAGTTTTCAAGTTTTGGGTGATATTAAGATGGATGAAGGAATAAGGAGTAAGAAGCGCCTAAGCTTGGGGATGCCCATGGCACCCCCAGATATTATCTAAAGAGAAGCAAGCAACTAAGCTTGGGGATGCCTGAGTGGCATCCCCTCTTTCTTCTAACGACCATCGGTATTTTACTTGGAGCCATATTATTATTCGTCACATATCATGAGTTTTGCTTGGAGCCTCTTGTATGATATGAGTCTTTGCTTGTTTTGCTTTCTATTTTAAGTCATCTATCCTTGCTGGACACACCTATTTGAGAGAGTCAAAATTATTCTATGAATTGTTAGAATTGCTCTCTATGCTTCACTTAAATATTTATGAGCTATGGAATTGCTTTAGTGCTTCACTTATGTCTTTTTGAGCACAGTATGCTTTAGTATTTTTGAAGAAATTTTCTCATGTTTCACTTAGATTTATTTGAGAGTTAGTAAATTTTTTAAGAAATTCTCTCATGCTTCACTTAAATTATTTTGAGAGAAGAAATTTTTTATGCTCATGTTCTTCACTTAGATTTGTTTGAGCTATTAAAAGCAACGTATGAAATTAGTCCCAAAGTGATAGATATTCAAGTGGGATATAATAAAAACTTTCATGAAGATCAGTGGACAAAATAAACTTGATTTCTTGTAATAGTTTTGCGATATGATGATATAATATGTGAGTCATGTTGATGAGTAATTATGCTTTAGTAAGAATATTGGTATTAAGGTTTGTGATTCCCTATGCAAGCACGAAAGTCAATAGTTATGCAATAAAATTACATCCTACTTGTGGTGCATTATTTGGTGTTAGTTATGCTTAATGCTCGCTTATGAGATTTTTTGTTTCTTAGTTGAATGCTTCTCAATCTTTTGCTAGCCTTCATTTGTCACTAAGTACGATCACTACTTGTGCATCCAAAATCCTTAAAACCAGTCCTGCCATATGAATCCACTATACCTACCTATATGCAGAATTCTTTTGCCGTTCTAAGAAAATCTGTATGTGCCATCTCTAATTTTCAAAATAAATTTCTCTTTTGTGTGTTCATACCACTCATGAAACGGTAGGGGGTGGCTGATGTATTTCCATGCTAGAAGTGTTATTCTCAAGATGAGTGTTTATTCACTTGTCATTGCACGTGAGTACGGCAAAGGGATTAGGGATGCCCAGTCCCAAAATAAAAAATGAATTTACTTTACGTTGTCAAATAATAAATTCCTTGGAAAGTGTTGGTATGGAAGGCACCCGTGGATACGGTTAGCCATGGAAAGTGAAAGTACGGTGGAAAAGGGAATAAACTTTATTTTCTGTTTGGAAACTGCCTATGATATATCTATTATGGAAAATATTGGGAACTACTCGATCATTTTTGTTGACCGGAAAAGCATGCCACTCAAAATGTTTTATCTCTATCTTTTTTCGCTTTGAGCTCTGGCACCTCTACAATTCCCTACTTCCCTCTGCGAAGGGCCTTTCTATTTCCTTTATGCAATTTATATTTTTATTTGAGTCTCCATATTCTCTTATAAAGCACCAACTAAGGGGCACGATGATCGTACTTGAGCATTGGGTGTAGCTAATATGCCAGTGTGCTTCATGAATGGATTAATGATTGAGCATAATGGGCTAGGGATAGCTTGCTTTAGTATTGATATTTTGAAAGACATGGTTGCTCGTTGATATGCTTGAGTATTGAAGTCTTCGTGACAAAACTAGACTATTGCTTTGAATCATATAAAACTCCAAATGTCCATGCTACAAATAAAAGAATATGTGATGAACATGTTAGGCAGCATTCCACATCAAAAGTCTGTTTTTATCATTAACCTACTCGAGGATGAGCAAGAATTAAGCTTGGGGATGCTGATACATCTCCAACGTATCTATAATATTTGATTGTCCCGTGCTTTTATATTATCATTCTTGGATGTTTTACAATCATTTTATAGCAACTTTATATCATTTTTTTCTTCCACAAAAAAAACTTTATATCATTTTTTGGGACTAATCTATTGACATAGTTCCCAGTGCCGGTTGCTTCTTTTTCCTTGTTTTTTACTTCACAGAAAATCAATACCAAACGGAGTCCAAACGCAGTGAAACCTTTTGGAGAATTTTTCTGGACCAGAAGACACAAGATGGGCCGAAGAAGTACCAGAGGGGTGCCCCGAGGGGGGCACAACCTGAAGGAAATATGCCCTAGAGGCAATAATAAAGTTGTTATTTATATTTCCTTATATCATGATAAATGTTTATTATTCATGCTAGAATTGTATTAACCGGAAACTTAGTACATGTGTGAATACATAGACAAACAGAGTGTCCCTAGTATGCCTCTACTTGACTAGCTCGTTAATTAAAGATGGTTATGTTTCCTGACCATAGACATGTGTTGTCATTTGATGAATGGGATCACATCATTAGAGAATGATGTGATGGACAAGACCCATCCATTAGATTAGCATAATGATCATTTAGTTTTATTGCTATTGCTTTCATCATGACTTATACATGTTCCTCTGACTATGAGATTATGCAACTCCCCAATATTGGAGGAACACCTTGTGTGATATCAAACGTCACAACGTAACTGGGTGATTATAAAGATGCTCCACAGATGTCTCCGAAGGTGTTTGTTGGGTTGGCATAGATCGAGATTAGGATTTGTCACTCCGTGTACCTGAGAGGTATCTCTGGGCCCTCTTGGTAATGCACATTACTATCAGCCATGCAAGCAATGTGACTAATGAGTTAGTTGCGGGATGATGCATTACGGAACGAGTAAAGAGACTTGCTGGTAACGAGATTGAACTAGGTATGATGATACCGACGATCGAATCTTGGGCAAGTAACATACCGATGACAAAGGGAACAACGTATGTTGTTATGCGGTTTGACCGATAAAGATCTTCGTAGAATATGTAGGAGCCAATATGAGCATCCAGGTTCTGCTATTGGTTATTGACCGGAGATGTGTCTCGGTCATGTCTACAAAGTTCTCGAACCCATAGGGTCCGCATGCTTAACGTTCGATGACGATTTGTATTATGAGTTATGTGTTTTGATGACCGAAGATTGTTCGGAGTCCCAGATGAGATCACGGACATTATGAGGAGTCTCGAAATGGTTGAGACATAAAGAATGATATATTGGACGATGTTATTCGGACACTGGATGAGTTCCGAGGGGTACCGGATGACTATCGGAGTGCCGGGGGGTTATCAGAACCCCCGGGGGAAGTAATGGGCCAACATGGGCCTTAGGGGAGAGAGAGGGCAGGCCACGAGGAGGTGGCGCCCCCCCATGGGTAGTCTGGATAGGACTAGGGGAGGGGGTGCGGGTGTCGGTGTCAAAACCGGCGGATCTCGGGTAGGGGGTCCCGAACTGTGCGTCTAAAGTCGATGGTAACAGGAGATGGGGGACACGATGTTTACCCAGGTTCGGGCGCTGTCTATGGAGGTAATATCCTACTTCCTGCTTGATTGATCTTGATGAATATGAGTATTACAAGAGTTGATCTACCACGAGATCGTAATGGCTAAAACCCTAGAAGTCTAGCCTGTATGATTATGATTGCCTCTACGTACTAAACCCTCCGGTTTATATACACACCGGAGGGGACTAGCGTTGTACAAAGTCGGTTACAGAGAAAGGGATCTTCATATCCGAACGCCAAGCTTGTCATCCACGCCAAGGAGAGTCCCATCCGGACAAGGGAGAGAATCTTCTGTCTTGTATCTTCACGGCCTATCAGTCCGGCCCATGTCCCACGGGTCGGACGCCCGAGGACCCCTTAATCCAGGAATCCCTCGGTAACCCCTGAACCAAGCTTCAATGACGAGGTGTCCGGCGCGCAGATTATCTTCGGCATTGCAAGGCGGGTTCCTTCACCGAATACTCCAAAATAGCCTTCGAACACAAAGAACGTGTCCGGCTCTGCAAAACAAGTACCACACACAACCGTAGAGAGTATAATACTCCACGAGCCCGATCCACTGACAACGTTTTGTGGCGTGACACCACATCACCACCCGGTCATTATTTCGAACCGTTTTTTAGCCTGCCGCTCCATGTTTCGAGACGCGGTTTTATTGGCACGTCTTGTTGAAGCAGAGATCGTGTCCCCTTATTTCAGGATTCTCATCAATACGGGCATGGGTAACCCAAATGTTCCGTTGGCATGATTCCTTGGGTATAGGCAGGTTTTAAGGCCTAGGAGGAGGCATTTGATATTCATCGCCTTTATAAAGGGGCATAGACCCGTCTTTCGCTTCTACGACAACCCTTTCCTCAACCTTTCCGACCTCGAGTTCCAGCACCCAAGGTTCAATTTAATTGCTCCGAGCCTTCCAGTCATGTCCAGACCCAGCCTTCAAGGCCGGTGGGTGGTCTCCTCTGTCACAGAGGAGGATACCGCGAAGCTCCGAGCGGCAAGATACCTGACCGCGGAAATCCCCCACAGGCTTCCTGCTCAAGGGCAGTCTATTCCTACTCCCAGTTCGAGCGAGAGGGTCGTATTCATCTCCCACTTCCTCCGGGGGCTAGGGTTCGCTCTCCATCCCTTCGTTCGAGGGCTCATGTTCTACTACGGGCTAGATTCTCACGATCTAGCTCCGGACTCCTTCCTTCATATCTCGGCATTCATCATCATGTGCGAGGCCTTTCTCCGCATTCCCCCCACTTCGGCTTATGGAACACCTTTCATGTGAAGCCGAAGGTAGTCGAGGGGAAGCAAGCGGAGTGCGGTGGTGCTATGGCGAGCAAACTCACCAATATTCCTTGGCCAAAAGGCTCTTTCACGGAAACTTCCAACCTATGGCAGCGGGAGTGGTTTTACATCACTGATCCTCGTCGTACCAAGTGGCAGCTACACCTGCATTCCGATCTGGCCCTCCATTACAGCTTGCATCATGGATTAATAAGGGGCTGGACTGGGGATCAATTGAAGAAGTGCAGACGCTACAAAGCCGCATCCGGAGCCTCATCGAAAAGGACACCGGCCTCATCAATGTAATCCAAGTAATGCTAGTCCGCCGGGTCCTACCGTGCCAACGACGGCCCCTCCGCATGTGGGAGTTCAATCCGGAAGGACCATAGACCCTTCAGCACTTCTTCGGCACGGCGCACAGAGGAATGTGGAAGTTATTCTTCGGGACACGAAAACAGTGGCCGGATACCAGCGAGGACATCGGCCTCGACTGCAATCATCCGGATACCTCGGTAAGCACTCGACTCCCAAACACATCTTAGTTAAATATCCCATAATAATATACTGAGAAAACCATCTTCGACCAGGGCTGGATAAAGAAGGCGGAAAGAATTAGGTGTTCGGCCCCTCTTCCCAAAGACTCAGCTGATCCTGTGATAACAAGGATGCTGGCTCCGGTGCCATATCAAGTGCCGGCGAAGGAGGACAAGGAGAAGAGCAAGAAGGCCAAATTCTAAAGGTACACTAGACACTATGTCCGGGGAGATTGGAACTCCCTCTTCCGAAGACAAAAGAGAAGGAGAAACTGACATCCCCTCTCCTGATGGGAAGAAGAGGACCGCCTCCGAAGATTTGGAGGTAAAGGATCCTAAGCGATGGAAGATGTCCCTGTCAGGTGGTTCGGGTTCAGAAGACGGCGTTGTCGCGCAGTTCCTCCGTAAGGACAAGCCGGTAGCCGATTCGTAAGTGAACAAGGGTGTCCTAAACATATCCCGTTCCTTTCCGGTTACAAGGGTAACATCTAAAGTATATGTTTGCAGTCCGACATGCAGTCTTCCTCAACAGTCCTCCTCCTCGGGGGATCTTCTTCCGGAGATGATGGAAAGCGAGATGCCTCCATAGACCTCCCCGCCCAATAGGGCAGACGACTCCGAGGTGTCGTCCTGGAGGATCTCTCCCAATCAACAAGTGGTGTGAGGGATGCTACCTCTTGAGCACTGCGTTGGTTTTCCCTTGAAGAGGAAAGGGTGATGCAGTAAAGTAGCGTAAGTATTTCCCTCGGTTTTTGAGAACCAAGGTATCAATCCAGTAGGAGACCACGCTCGAGTCCCACGCACCTACACAAACAAATAAGAACCTCGCAACCAACGCAATAAAGGGGTCGTCAATCCCTTCACGGTCACTTACGAGAGTGAGATCTGATAGATATGATAAGATAATATTTTTGGTATTTTTATAATAAAGAGAAATAAAGATGCAAAGTAAAATAAACGGCAATAGAAATAGCTAAGTGTTGGAAGATTAATATGATGGAAAATAGACCCGGGACCATAGGTTTCACTAGTGGCTTCTCTCAAGAGCATAAGTATTACGGTGGGTGAACAAATTACTGTCGAGCAATTGATAGAATTGAGCATAGTTATGAGAATATCTAGGTATGATCATGTATATAGGCATCACGTCCGTGACAAGTAGACCGGAACGATTCTGCATCTACTACTATTACTCCACACATCGACCGCTATCCAGCATGCATCTAGAGTATTAAGTTCATAAGAACGGAGTAACGCTTTAAGTAAGATGACATGATGTAGAGGGATAAACTCATGCAATATGATATAAACCCCATCTTGTTATCCTCGACGGCAACAATACAATACGTGTCGTTTCCCTTTCTGTCACTGTGATCGAGCACCGCAAGATTGAACCCAAAGCTAAACACTTCTCCCATTGCAAGAAAGATCAATCTAGTAGGCCAAACCAAACTGATAATTCGAAGAGACTTGCCAAGATAACCAATCATACATAAAAGAATTCATAGGAGATTCAAATATTGTTCATATATAAACTTGATCATAAACCCACAATTCATCGGTCTCGACAAACACACCGCAAAAGAAGATTACATTGAATAGATCTCCAAGAGAATCGAGGAGAACTTTGTATTGAGATCCAAAGAGAGAGAAGAAGCCATCTAGCTAATAACTATGGACCCGAAGGTCTGAGGTAAACTACTCACACATCATCGGAGAGGCTACGGTGTTGATGTAGAAGCCCTCCGTGATCAATGCCCCCTCCGGCGGAGCACCGAAAAAGGCCCCAAGATGGGATCTCAGGGTACAGAAGGTTCGGCGGTGGAATTAGGTTTTCGTGGATGCCTCTGATGGTTTGGGGGTACGTAGGTATATATAGGAGGAAGAAGTACGTCGGTGGAGCAACGTGGGCCCCACGAGGGTGGAGGGCGCGCCTGGGAGGGGTAGGCGCGCCCCCCTGCCTTGTGCTCTCCTCGTTGATTTCTTTACGTGGACTCCAAGTCCTCTGGATCACGTTTGTTCCGAAAATCACGTTCCCGAAGGTTTCATTCCGTTTGGACTACGTTTGATATTCTTTTTCTGCGAAACACTGAAATAGGCAAAAATACAACAATTTGGGTTGGGCCTCCGGTTAATATGTTAGTCCCAAAAATAATATAAAAGAGTATAATAAGGCCCATTAAACATCCAAAACAGAATATAATATAGCATGGAACAATCAAAAATTATAGATACGTTGGAGACGTATCAAGCATCCCCAAGCTTAATTCCTGCTCGTCCTCGAGTAGGTAAATGATAAAAACAGAATTTTTGATGTGGAATGCTACTTGGCATAATTTTCAATGTAATTCTCTTAATTGTGGTATGAATGTTCAGATCCGAATGATTCAAGATAAAAGTTTAATATTTACATAATAATAATAATAATTCAAGCATACTAAGTAAGCAATTATGTCTTCTCAAAATAACATGGCCAAAGAAAGTTATCCCTACAAAATCATATAGTCTGGCTATGCTCTATCTTCATCACACAAAGTATTTAATCATGCACAACCTCGATGACAAGCCAAGCAATTGTTTCATACTTTTGGTGTTCTCAAACTTTTCAATCTTCACGCAATACATGAGCGTGAGCCATGGACATAGCACTATATGTGGAATAGAACGGTGGTTGTGGAGAAGACAAAAAAGGAGAAGATAGTCTCACATCAACTAGGCATATCAATGGGCTATGGAGATGCCCATTAATAGATATCAATGTGAGTGAGTAGGGATTGCCATGCAACGGATGCACTAGAGCTATAAGTATATGAAAGCTCAACAAAAGAAACTCAGTGGGTGTGCATCCAACTTGCTTGCTCACGAAGACCTAGGGAATTTTGAGGAAGCCCATCATTGGAATATAGAAGCCAAGTTCTATAATGAAAATTTCCCACTAGTATATGAAAGTGATATCATAGGAGACTCTCTATCATGAAGATCATGGTGCTACTTTTGAAGCACAAGTGTGGTAAAAGGATAGTAACATTGTCCCTTCTCTCTTTTTCTCTCATTTTTTTATTTGGGCCTTTTCTCCTCTCTTTTTTATGGCCTCTTTTTTTAGTCCGGGGTCTTATCCCGACTTATAGGGGAATCATAATCTCCATCATCCTTTCCTCACTTGGGACAATGCTCTAATAATGATGATCATCACACTTTTATTTTCTTTACAACTCAAAACTTAGAACAAAATAGGACTCTATGTGGATGCCTCCGGCGGTGTACCGGGATATGCAATGAATCAAGAGTGACATGTAAAAAAGAATTATGAATGGTGGCTTTGCCACAAATACGATTTCAACTACATGATCATGCAAAGCAATATGACAATGATGAAGCGTGTCATAGTAAACGGAACGGTGGTAAGTTGCATGGCAATATATCTCGGAATATAGGTAGGTATGGTGGCTGTTTTGAGGAAGGTATATGGTGGGTGTATGATACCGGTGAAAAGTGAGCGGTATTAGAGAGGCTAGCAATGGTGGAAGGAAGAGAGTGCGTATAATCCATGGACTCAACATTAGTCATAAAGAACTCATATACTTGTTGCAAAAATCTACGAGTTACCAAAGCAAAGTATTACGCACATGCTCCTAGGGGGATAAATTGGTAGGAAAAGACCATCGCTCGTCCTCGACCGCCACTCATAAGTAGGACAATCAATAAATAAATCATGCTCCGACTTCATCACATAACGGTTCACCATACGTGCATGCTACGGGAATCACAAACTTTAATACAAGTGTTTCTCAAATTCACAACTACTCAACTAGCATGACTTTAATATCACCATCTTCATATCTCAAAACAACTATCAAGCATCAAACTTCTCATAGTATTCAACGCACTGATAAGAATTTTTTATTTTTATACTAATCTTGGATGCTTATCATAATTAAAGAAAATTACCATGCTGTTTTGTAGGACTCTAAAAATAATATAAGTGAAGCATGAGAGAACAATAGTTTCTATAAACAAATCCACCACCGTGCTCTAAAAGATATAAGTGAAGCACTAGAGCAAAAACTATATAGCTCAGAAGATATAAGTGAAGCACATAGAGTATTCTAATAAATTCCGAATCATGTGTGTATCTCTCAAAAGGTGTGTACAGCAAGGATGATTGTGGTAAACTAAAAAGCAAAGACTCAAATTATACAAGACACTCCAAGCAAAACACATATCATGTGGTGAATAAAAATATAGCTCCAAGTAAAGTTACCGATGGACGAAGACGAAAGAGGGGATGCCTTCCGGGGCATCCCCAAGCTTTGGATTTTTGGTGTCCTTAGATTATCTTGGGGTGCCATGGGCATCCCCAAGCTTAGGCTCTGGCCACTCCTTGTTCCATAATCCATCAAATCTTTTACCCAAAACTTGAAAACTTCACAACACAAAACTTAGCAGAAAATCTCGTGAGCTCCGTTAGCGAAAGAAAACAAAACATCACTTCAAGGTACTGTAATGAACTCATTCTTTATTTATATTGGTGTTAAACCTACTGTATTCCAACTTCTCTATGGTTTATAAACTCTTTTACTAGCCATAGATTCATCAAAATAAGCAAACAACACATGAAAAACAGAATCTGTCAAAAACAGAACGGTCTGTAGTAATCTGTAACTAGTGCAAACTTCTAGAACTCAAAAAAATCTACCAAAATAGGACGACCTAGAAAATTTGTTTATTGATCTACTGCAATTGGAATCAGTATTTTATCTCGTTCTGGTGATTTTTAACAATTGTTTTTGTGAACATAAAGTTTCTGGAATTTTCAGCAAGATCAAATAACTATCATCCAAGAAGATCCTATAGGTTTAACTTGGCACAAACACTAATTAAAACATAAAAACAAACCTAACCAGAGGCTAGATCAAATATTTATTCCTAAACATAAGCAAAAAGCAAAAAACTAAAATAAAATTGGGTTGCCTCCCAACAAGCGTTATCGTTTAACGCCCCTAGCTAGGCATAAAAGCAAGGATAGATCTAAGTATAGCCATCTTTGGTTTTAGGGAAGAAAAGAGAAAACTTATTATCTATGGAATTAATATTTCTATTTTGATAAAGCACGTGGCTATTAATGGTAGAATAAAGATTAAGCACGTTACGGAAATTTGCATCTAAACTAGCCTTCATCTCTTTGATAGATTCGTTTTGGTAGGAGAGCAAAAGAGATGTAGATTCAACTTTCTCATTCATGGGGTGCCCAAATATGGTCTTCATCTTTTCATAAGTATCTACAGCATCCCCTTCAAGAAAACCTTCTTCAAATATAGAATCTAAGACATGCTTAAACGAAGAAGGTAGGGCAACATAAAAGCTCTTTAAGTAAATTTCAATTTGGTATTGGGGCACATAGCTAGCCCGGATCCTTAATAGTCTATCACAAGCATCTTTTAAAGATTCATCGAGTAAATAACAAAAAATTCCGGAATCATCTTCATCAAAATTATTAAGACTCTCATTGATAACTCCAGCAGGTTTTTCCCTGGCATCATTATTTATGAGTTTAGATAAAATAGCGGGATTGTCTAACGTGCTAAAACTCGAGAGAGAAACCCCAACCCTTTTTGATTCCGACATGGCGAAAGGAAGGCGAGCGGAAAAGAGAAGGCGAATAAAACGGCAAGGGTGAAGTGGGGGAGAGGAAAACGAGAGGCAAATGGCAAATAATGTTATGCGAGGGATAAGAGTTTGTGATGGGTACTTGGTATATCTTGACTTGACTTGGCACGAATCTCCCCGGCAACGGCGCCAGAAATCCTTCTTGCTACCTCTTGAGCACTGTGTTGGTTTTCCCTTGAAGAGGAAAGGGTGATGCAGTAAAGTAGCGTAAGTATTTCCCTCAGTTTTTGAGAACCAAGGTATCAATCCAGTAGGAGACCACGCTCGAGTCCCACGCACCTACACAAACAAATAAGAACCTCGCAACCAACGCAATAAAGGGGTCGTCAATCCCTTCACGGTCACTTACGAGAGTGAGATATGATAAGATAATATTTTTGGTATTTTTATAATAAAGAGAAATAAAGATGCAAAGTAAAATAAACGGCAATAGAAATAGCTAAGTGTTGGAAGATTAATATGATGGAAAATAGACCCGGGGCCATAGGTTTCACTAGTGGCTTCTCTCAAGAGCATAAGTATTACGGTGGGTGAACAAATTACTGTCGAGCAATTGATAGAATTGAGCATAGTTATGAGAATATCTAGGTATGATCATGTATATAGGCATCACGTCCGCGACAAGTAGACCGGAACGATTCTGCATCTACTACTATTACTCCACACATCGACCGCTATCCAGCATGCATCTAGAGTATTAAGTTCATAAGAACGGAGTAACGCTTTAAGTAAGATGACATGATGTAGAGGGATAAACTCATGCAATATGATATAAACCCCATCTTGTTATCCTCGACGGCAACAATACAATACGTGTCGTTTCCCTTTCTGTCACTGTGATCGAGCACCGCAAGATTGAACCCAAAGCTAAACACTTCTCTCATTGCAAGAAAGATCAATCTAGTAGGCCAAACCAAACTGATAATTCGAAGAGACTTGCCAAGATAACCAATCATACATAAAAGAATTCATAGGAGATTCAAATATTGTTCATATATAAACTTGATCATAAACCCACAATTCATCGGTCTCGACAAACACACCGCAAAAGAAGATTACATTGAATAGATCTCCAAGAGAATCGAGGAGAACTTTGTATTGAGATCCAAAGAGAGAGAAGAAGCCATCTAGCTAATAACTATGGACCCGAAGGTCTGAGGTAAACTACTCACACATCATCGGAGAGGCTACGGTGTTGATGTAGAAGCCCTCCGTGATCAATGCCCCCTCCGGCGGAGCACCGAAAAAGGCCCCAAGATGGGATCTCAGGGTACAGAAGGTTCGGCGGTGGAATTAGGTTTTCGTGGATGCCTCTGATGGTTTGGGGGTACGTAGGTATATATAGGAGGAAGAAGTACGTCGGTGGAGCAATGTGGGCCGCACGAGGGTGGAGGGCGCGCCTGGGAGGGGTAGGCGCGCCCCCTGCCTCGTGCTCTCCTCGTTGATTTCTTTACGTGGACTCCAAGTCCTCTGGATCATGTTTGTTCTGAAAATCACGTTCCCGAAGGTTTCATTCCGTTTGGACTCCGTTTGATATTCTTTTTCCGCGAAACACTGAAATCGGCAAAAAACAACAATTTGGGATGGGCCTCCGGTTAATAGGTGAGTCCCAAAAATAATATAGAAGTGTATAATAAGGCCCATTAAACATCCAAAACAGAATATAATATAGCATGGAACAATAAAAAATTATGGATACGTTGGAGACGTATCAAGGGACAATGAAGACTACGCCCAAAGGTGATACTTCGGCCGTCCAGGGTCCGGGGCATGCGGCCCCTACGGGGACCAACAATAAAGGCCTCGGACTATCCGGTTTACAGCCGGGGATGACTCCAGGGTCGAGTAAACATATCCCTTCGAAGGGAGTCCGTATTCCCGCAGCCGCTCCGAGGATTTCGGAGGCGCCAAATACATTGATGGGCATGTTACAACATGCGTCCCTCTCAGAGGAACATTGTACCTTAATGGGTACGGTAGTTGAGAGGATTCTGTCCGCGAGAAGCGGATTGAATGAAGCCTTCATGGGCCTGCTACGAGGCTTCGAGGTATGCGATGTAATATCTTTAATTGCACTTCTACGTGGAAAATGCACCTGTGTATAGATAGTAGCCCCTGAGACTCTGGTTGTCATCCAAAAGGAGGCGATCAGAGGATAAAAAAAAGATATCCCCAGGAAATAATCTGATTAATTGGGAGACAGGCTGTTACATCCATGGCGACTGCCCAAGCTACAGAGGTTGTAGGTCTGAAGCAGAAACTTGATGCGGCGGATGATGACATCACGCTTGTTAACAGGCGGCTCGACGAGGCGCAAGGTATGTTTTGGGGCGGTCAATATATGTATGTATAATAACATGAGCACGAAGCTGTGAATTATATACTGAGACATGCGTAACTGCAGATAGTGTTGCCGCGGTTGAGACCCTTCGGGTTGAACTTGCCCGAGCCAAGGAGCAAGCCAGGATGAGTAATGCGGCTGCCGAGAAGGTAGCTGCTGAGTTGAAGGCCGAACAGGCTGCTCGGCGCCAGTGCGAGGAGAGAATATCTACCATGGCGCTCGAGCTAAAGGATGCCACGGTCCGATGCGAATTCCTCGAGAAGGATAACAAAGCCAGAACGGCCGATCTCGATAAGGCCTTACAAGAGGCGAGAGAAGCACGGTCCGAGTCTAGAGCGGCTCGGGAGGAGATCCGGCAAGCTGGGGAGATCGCGGCCGGTAAGGCCTTCTTATTACAAACTAAATTCGGAGATCCGAAGTGTGCCCTACTTAATCAAATGTGGAGTTCTCCAGATGCATTTTTGGACTTGCCAAAGAGTGTCTTCGATGCGACGCAGTTTTTCCAAGTGCAAGAAGGACATGCAACGGAAAAGTTTTTCTGGTCGCAATTCAGCATGCCAAAGCGTCCGCTGTTGCTAAACGAACAGATGGCCCAGTGGGTCAAGCTCCATAAGATATCCGGATCTGCCATGAAGGACATTGTGGTCCGGCTGTGGCCGACTGAGCCAATTCCGAATAGTCAAGACGTACTGGGCGAAGATGAAGGCCACCGATATTGCAGTGAAGAGTCCACCCTGAAGGAAATATGCCTAGAGGAAATAAATAATATCATGATAAATGTTTATTATTCGTGCTAGAATTGTATTAACCGGGAACATAATACATGTGTGAATACATAGACAAACATAGTGTCACTAGTATGCCTCTACTTGACTAGCTCGTTGATCAAAGATGGTTATGTTTCCTAACCATAGACATGAGTTGTCATTTGATTAACGGGATCACATCATTAGGAGAATGATGTGATTGACTTGACCCATTCCATTAGCTTAGCACTTGATCATTTAGTATGTTGCTATTGCTTTCTTCATGACTTATACATGTTCCTATGACTATGAGATTATGCAACTCCCGTTTACCGGAGGAACACTTTGTGTGCTACCAAATGTCACAACGTAAATGGGTGATTATAAAGGTGCTCTACAGGTGTCTCCGAAGGTACTTGTTGAGTTGGCGTACATGGAGATTAGGATTTGTCACTCCGATTGTCGGAGAGGTATATCTCTGGGCCCACTCGGTAATACACATCACTATAAGACTTGCAAGCATTGTAACTAATGAGTTAGTTGCAGGATGATGTATTACGAAACGAGTAAAGAGACTTGCCGGTAACGAGATTGAACTAGGTATTTAGATACCGACGATCGAATCTCGAGCAAGTAACATACCGATGACAAAGGGAACAACGTATGTTGTTATGCGGTTTGACCGATAAAGATCTTCGTAGAATATGTAGGAGCCAATATGAGCATCCAGGTTCTGCTATTGGTTATTGACCGGAGACGTGTCTCGGTCATGTCTACATAGTTCTCGAACCCGTAGGGTCCGCACGCTTAAAGTTAGATGACGATCGGTATTATGAGTTTTGTGTTTTGATGTACCGAAGGTAGTTCGGAGTCCCGGATATGATC